>NW_025920230.1:0-36260 GCF_902686445.1 Sciurus carolinensis | reverse complement strand
GTCGGAGGCTGGCGCTGTGGCCTCTTCGGCTGCGGATCCGGCCATTCCTGAGGAGGTGAGTACCGACCCCACCCTGCCGCCCCTCCCGTCTCTGCGCTAGGGTGACTGGTGTTTATTTGGGGGAAAGAGGCGGCAGCAGGGGCTCTGGTGCCCTGGGCCACCTTCTGCCGCTGGCTTCGCGGGTGGTTGGTGGGCATGGCCCCAGTGTCCCTCCCCATCATGCGACTCCTTGCTTCCTAAACACACAATGGCCCATAGGCGGGGGTTTCCCTGGCCCCCACCCCAGATGTGGGGATGGGGCGGCGAGACTCTGGTGGCCCGAGAAGGTCAGGCCTGGCTGGGGGATCAGTCCCTGCATCTCTTGGACGCTTTCTTATTTGGGGAGGGGGAGGGGAAGGAGGAGTGTGCGGCTTCATCCAAGTGGAGGCCCGGGTTCCTGCCTTGTGTGGTTATGACCCGGTCTTGGGGATGGACGATGGGGCGCATCTGCACTGTTTCTGCAGACTTTCTCATCCCGGTCTCTGGTCACTCGTAATGTTTGTCAAGTGCCCTGTCGCTGAGTGGTATACCCCATCCAGTCCTCATCTCTTACCCCGCACATTTTTCCATTTGTCGGACCTGCCAGCTTCCGCTGAAGAGCATTTTTGCTCTTCTCTTACCCTGGTCCTCTGGAGGCCTTCTGCTTCATTCCACCACTCCCTTACAACTTTATCTATTTATCTTCAGAAACCCTTCTGGACACTCTAAATCTACCCATTTTCTGAACCCCAAAGCTGTCAAGATTCCCTGAGGTTTCACTTGACTCGTTGCACCCTTACACTACTCGCACCTTTTGATTAGTCCCTCAGTGTGCACTCACACCTCTTTCTTCTTCTTTTTTTTTTTTTAAGTAAATTCGATTTTCTTGTGTTGTCCTCCTTTTTGTTCTGTTTTTCTTTTACTTTTCCTCTTTAATTTTTGCCTATTCTGTTTTTGCACTATTAAACCTCTTGTCACCTTGTCAGTTACTTAATTTACATTTTTATTATATAAACTACACTGTAATCAGTATTTGGTACCTTACAACGTAGAACAATATACACTATTATACTTCACAAATATTAATGTAATATCTAACCTAACTGTACTATTATTGACTAGATGATGTGGCTTGCTGTGTAGACTTTGCTCAGAGTTCTTTTCCTTCCTACTACTTACATCTCATTTCCCAATTCTCATAACATCTTACTCTCATCTCTGCAGTTTTCTTTTTCCTGACTCTTCATCCTTATTTTGGAAATTAGTCTAATACATTTTTTTTATTCAGTAGCAGTTTTTTGTTTTCCATCCTTTTATACCATCTGCCTCTGTGCCCAGAATGTGTTCTGTACATCATTTGATCTAGTCTAAATTTCACCTTTTTTCTTATTTATCTTAAAATCATTTCACTTTCCATTTTCCATTTCTGCTCACATCAGTTCCTACTAATAGTTACTCATTTTGCTCAATGGCTTGAATTCCCAGGCTACAGCTCTTCCCTTCATCCAGTTCCCAGTTTATTCTGTTTCCCTTGCCCTGTTACCATTCATTCTCTTGTTTCCTGACTTTTGGTACTTAACTTACTGAAACTTCCTCTTGTCTTCCCCACTCCTCCACATTCCTTCTTATTTGTAAACATCTTTGTTCTGTTGACATGGAAATTTATTTTTAGGATACATTGTTTTCAATGGATAAACATGAGGGGCCACATCTGCTGTCTATTTTCTACTGGAATCAGATATGCCTTTGTCTTATCAGGCACAGATGCCTTTGGACTTTACTTACTCTGTCTTGCATGTTGGTTTTGTTGACTTGTATAGATGTTTGAAGGCTAATACAGAGAAGAATAGATGAATTAATGAGTAAGAGTTATGAAATTGTAATTCTCTGATATACCATTGTTTACATTGAAAATTTAGTTTCAGAATTATTGGGACACTTTTCAATTCTATAGAGAAGGCTTTTGTTAAGTCAAATTTCTGCCCTGCTATTTCACTTAAAAGGACCAGGTTGTTTGGAATTCTACTTGCTGAAGAGTGCCCTAGGTTAGTACTAGGGCTATGGTTTTCTGTATTTGGCACACTTCCTGGGCAGTTCAAGTGCTTGAGAACCTCTAGGCTAGATGAAGTTAAGTTTAAATTGCCAGCGGTTGGAAAATGTGTTCACATTTTTTGAAACTGTAAGGGTATTCTTTAATTTTATTTAGTAAAAAACAAATGTTTCCCACCGATTCCTTCCACCCAGGTTTTGATGTTTAGTGATGAAGAGTTTATCCTCAGTGTTTTTTTTATAAGAACTAATAATAAAGGTATTTATATGGGGGGGATATAAATTATAAAAAGTGGACCTCTTTTGAGTGTAGATATCAATATTACAGATGATAAAATTCCTTCAGAATACAATTTTTAATTTGAAGTTGATATTCAGTGGAAATTGACATGTACTATGATTTTTTTTTATTTAAATTGTCTTCCTTGTGCTGTACTAAGAAGAATGTCATGTAATTGTCAAGGACATGGGAAGACATGAAAAATTGTGCTTGTGTGTAACAACATATTACATTCTGAAGACTTATCTTAACATTAAAATATAAGGTTTAAAAAATGTGTCAAGAGGAAAATTTCATCTGTGGTAAATAAATTCTAATTACAGAGGGAAAACACATGTTGAAAGGTCAGAAATGTAAGAAGAAAAAGGAAAAAAAAAAGTAATCTATAATCTTAACCACCAAGATAAAATTACCATAAATATTTTGGTGTATGTCTACTTTCTGTGCTGATGTAGAACACTGTATGTGATTTATAGCTCCCCCTGCCCCCACTAGAGATTGAAACCAGAGTCTCACACCTGCTAGGTAAGCTCTCTGCCTCAGACTGTGTCCCCATCCATTTTTTACTTATTTAGCCAGGGTCTCTCTGAGTTGCCCAGGTTGTTCTTTGTCGGGGTTGCATACGGGCCTCTGGCCCTAGGTGGGGCCTGGCCAAGATGGTGCCTGGCAAGCTGCCAGTGTGGTTGGAAACTGCTATTCTGTGCGCAAACAACTAACATCACTTTGAGGAAGTCTCAGTAGTTGGTCAGGGCCTCTGCATGATTCTTGCGTGATTCTTAAGTGCTCCAAGTTATACCCATATACGTCTATGTTCTCCCCACATATCATGAATATTCTGATTAGTTGATATAACCTATGTAAGTGACAATAACTTCCCTAAAAGTAGAAGAAGGAAGAAGAATCTGCTATTAATAAAGAAGCTTGCCACCCATCACGTCTCCGGGTCGTTCTTGCTGGCGAGAGCGACAAGTGGCGCCGAAACCCGGGACTCTTACGTGCCGCGGAGAGGTGAGTGAGGTGAGCAACGATCCGTGAAAGTGTGCACCCAGATCTGTCAGTGGACAGGGAGGTTTCCTAGAGACGAGAATATTGTGATTGTGATAAAGTTCCTAGGAACGAGAAGTTAAAGTTTCCTCAAAAAATGGGGAACGAGGTTGCTAGATGTAGAATGGAAGGTCCCTTGAAAGAAATTCTTAAAGCTAACGGCACTCCCTTAAAGACAAAAACTGCTAGGGCGTTTCTGAAACAGGTAGAGGAGATTTCACCTTGGTGTCTAGAGGAAGGATTATTAAACATACCTCAGTGGGAACATCTAGGAGAGGATCTAAAGCGCTGTCCGGTAACGCTCCCAGGGACGTTAGCAGTTTGGTCCCTGGTTAAAACTTGTTTAAGTTCCCCTCGGGAGGCTTTACAAAAGGCAGTTACACAGGGAGAGGAAGTATTGGAAAAGGTAAAAGAAGAGTCACAAAAGGGCTCTGTTCGCGCTCAGTCAGACTCTGATAAGAGCGAAGAGGGACTCTCAGAGATGGAGTTAAATAAAATTAGTGAAGAAACAAAGTGTTCTCAAGCTGGTTCAATTAGTCAACAGGCATTAAGGGAATTGGAGGGCATAGGGCAGCAGCTAGAAGACAAAGAAAAGGCGTTACAAAAGGCTTTACAAGAGTTGAGCTTACAAAAATATGCAGTGGCGCAGTGGAAAAAGAAGGAGGAAGTGCTAACGAAACCACAGACAGGACACAAAGAGGAAGTAGAGCCTGTGGCGCACTTTAAAATAAATGAGGAAGTAACTCAGAAATTGACTTGTGCTCCTTCGGCGCCACCTTATGGATGGCCTCCGCCCTTTAACTCAAGTCATAGTAAGGAATGTTCTTGTTCAGAGTGTAAAACAAAAAAATGGAAAGAAATCTATGGGATTGAAAGAGGGTTTTACCCTGTTATGGAAGATCAAAATCAACAAAGGTTTCACCAGCCTTTGGATTTTAAGTTGGTAAAGCAGCTTAAAGAAGCAGTTAGTACTTATGGACCACAAGCGGCATTTACTGTATCTATTGTGGAATCCATGTCTACCCTCTTTCTTACTCCTGATGATTGGAGCAATTTAGCAAGAGCAGTTTTGAGTGGAGGGCAATATATCGAATGGAAGGTTCAAAATCAGGATTTTTGCCAGGAAACTGCACGCAGAAATGCTGCTGCTGGTAATCCACAGTGGAATCTAGAGATGCTAACAGGTACTGGTCAGTTCAGTGGGAATCAGATGCAGAGTCAGTATCCAGGGGCAGTTTATCAACAGATAGCTACAGCCGCTACCAGAGCTTGGAAGACACTGCGTAGCCCTGGGGATTTACAAGGTCAATTATCAAAAATAGTACAAGGACCTAATGAGCCCTATGCAGACTTTGTAGACAGACTTATGCAGGTAGCGGGTAGGATGTTTGGGGATGCAGACCAAGCTATGCCTTTAATAAAACAATTGGCTTTTGAAAATGCAAACAGATTCTGTAGAGAAGCTATAAGGCCATGGAAAAATAAGGATCTTTCTGCCTACATTAAAATCTGCAGAGAGATAACAGAGCCAGTGATTCAGGGACAGGTTATGGCTGCAGCATTTGCTCAAGCCATGCAAGCTCGCCCCAAAGGATGCTTTCAATGTGGACAAGAGGGACACGTTAGAAAACAGTGTCCTCAAAGAGTGTCTGGGAGAACGTTAACTACATCATCCTCGGGAAATATGGGGGGACTCAAGCCTTCTAAACCTCAATTATGCCCCCGATGTAGAAAAGGGAACCATTGGGCGAGTGATTGTAGATCTGTTGCCGACATTGATAGAAATCCATTGCCACCTAATAATTGGGGGAATTCAAAAAACGGGAGACCGGGCCCAGCACCTCGGGGCCCAAACCAAATGTACGGGGTGGCGATGTCTTTACCAACCAAACCCAGGTGGACTTATCCGCCATCAGATCAGAAGGTACAGTCCATGCAGGTCCCAGAAGAGCCACCTCAGGGAGCGCAGGACTGGACATCTGTGCCACCTCCAGACTCGTATTGACGCCCGAGATGGGTGTACAAATGTTAGACACAGACTGGAATGGCAATATTCCCACAGACTCAGTAGGATTGCTCCTGGGCAGAAGTTCTTCTACTCTAAGAGGTCTTATAGTCCACCCAGGAGTAATTGATCCAGACTTTCAAGGACAAGTTAGGGCTATGGTTTCTTCACCCAAAGGGATTACAGTCATTTCTCCAGGAGACAGAATAGCACAAATGTTAATTTTGCCTAGCCAGCATTCCTTATGGCCTAGTAAGGAGACAACAAGAGGAGATAAAGGATTCGGGTCTACAGGCGGACCCTGGGCTAATTTTACTATGGACCTTCAGGATAGACCCATTATGCAGTTAACAATAGGACATAAACCTTTTATAGGATTATTGGATACAGGAGCTGATAAAAGTATAATAAGTGAAGCAGTTTGGCCCAAAGGTTGGCCTGTAGTTACAGCTAATCAAAACCTACAAGGTTTGGGTGTGGCTCAATCACCTAACCAGAGTGCTGCTTCGCTGTCCTGGAGGGATAACGAAGGCCATTCAGGGGTTTTTCAACCATATATCTGTAAAATACCTATTTCCTTATGGGGAAGAGATGTCTTAACTCAGATGAATGCTAAATTAACAACAAATATTTCGGGACCTGTGACAGAGATGATGAGGAAAATGAAGTATACAGAAGGCCTAGGATTAGGAAAAGAACAACAAGGGTCTTCACAACCCATCCCTCTTCCTCCTCCAAAAAATGATTTCAAGGGGCTGGGTTTTATGTAGGGGCCACTGTTGTTACACCTATTCCAATAGTTTGGAAAGATGATAAGCCGCAATGGATTCCACAGTGGCCCTTAACTACAGAAAAATTACAAGCGGCTCATAAATTAGTTCAAGAACAAGTGCAAGCAGGACATTTACAGCCCTCTACCTCCCCTTGGAATTCTCCCATTTTCGTTATCAAAAAGAAATCTGGTAAATGGAGGCTGTTACATGATCTAAGAGCTATCAATGCACAAATGTTCCCCATGGGCCCCATTCAATGTGGTTTGCCTTTAGTTACAGCCTTACCAAAAAATTGGCCCACCATTATTTTAGATTTAAAGGATTGTTTTTTCTCAATTCCATTACATACAAAGGATTGTTGGCGATTTGCTTTTACTTTGCCTTCTCTCAATCATGCACAACCTGATCAAAGATTTGAAATGGACTGTACTGCCTCAAGGCATGACTAATAGTCCCACTTTATGTCAGATATATGTAGATAAAGCCTTAAAACCTACTAGGGAGGCTTTTCCTGAGCTAATGATTTATCATTATATGGATGATATTTTAATTTGTCATCAAGAGAAGCAATTTTTAGAAAAGGCATTGCAATTCTTAATATCTACTCTACAACAATATGGTTTAAACATCTCTCCAAAAAAGTTACAAATGGGAGAAACTCAAGAATATCTGGGCACTAAACTTACGGCTACTATGGTAAAGCCACTAAAATTAGCTATTAGAACTAATGAGCTTAAAACTTTAAATGACTTTCAAAAACTTCTTGGAGATATAAATTGGATTAGGCCATATTTAAAAATTACCACAGGGGAATTAAAACCTTTATTTGATATACTTAAGGGAGATCCTGATCTTTGTTCCCCGAGGATCCTTACTCCAAAAGGACAAAGAGCTCTTAATTTGGTAGAACAAAGATTACAATCAAATCACACAGAAAGATGTGATCCATCCCAGCCTCTAATGTTAATCATTATTCCAGAACAACATAGTCCATATGGAATTATATGGCAAGGAGGACCTTTACAAAGTATTAATCTCCCAGCATCGCCTACAAGACAGTTACAGACATTTCCAAAAGCCACAGCTCAGTTGATATATAAGGGGTTAGAAGCCTGTGTTACAGTATTTGGAAGCCACCCTAAGATTGTTATTGTCCCCTATACCAAACTTCAAATACAGTGGTTAGTTCAACATGATGACGATTGGGCTGTTTTACACTGTTCAACTACAGCAACTTTTGATAATCATTATCCTAAACATCCTTGGATACAATTTTGTAAAAACACTCCTGTTATATTCCCTAAAATTACTAGAACACAGCCTTTGCCAAATTGCCAAACGGTCTTTACTGATGGTTCAAAAAATGGAGTTGGAGCTGTAATAATTGGAAGTAAAACAGAAACTATAATTCTTCCTCCTTCATCTGCCCAAGTAGTAGAACTTACTGCAGTAGTTTTAGCTTTTAACATTATGATAGAACAGCCTTTTAATCTATTATCTGACAGTCATTATATAGTACAATCAGTGCCTTGTTTGGAGACTGTTCCTTATATCCCTGATGGGTCTGCTGTTGCTCCTTATTTTCGTACTCTACGTGCCTTAATCTTGAATCGCAAATATCCCTTTTATGTAGGACATATTAGAGCTCATTCTGGACTGCCTGGTCCACTTGCCGGAGCTAATGCTGAAGCTGATAGGGCAACAAAAACTGTTTTTGCTTTTACTATGTTAGAACAGGCTAAAATATTCCATGCCCAATTTCATGTTAATTCCACTACCCTTAAGAGAAAATTCAATATTTCTAAAGATGTTGCTAGACAAATTGTTAAAACATGTCAACATTGTGCTCCTCTATTGCCAGTACAGTCTGTTGGAGTAAATCCAAAGGGACTATTACCTAATCATATTTGGCAAATGGATGTTACTCATTTTTCAGAATTTGGAAACCTTAAGTATATTCATGTTTCAGTAGATACTGCTTCAGGGGTGATCATGGCCTCTGCTCACACTGGGGAAAAAGTTAAAGATGTTGTACAACATTGCTTACAAGCATTTGCAGCCTGGGGCGTCCCAAAAATCATTAAAACTGATAATGGGCCGGCTTACACATCCAAAAGTTCCTTACAATTTACACAAACTTTTAATATACAACTCATCACAGGAATTCCTTATAATCCTCAAGGACAAGGTACAGTGGAACGCACTCATTTAACGTTAAAAAATTGTTTAGTAAAACAAAAAGGGGGAATAGGTGCTGACTTTAGAGCACCTAAAGATAAACTAAATCTAGTACTTTTTATTTTAAATTTTTTAAATGTGGATAAGAATGGACATACGGCTACAGAAAGGCATGCTAATCCCACAAGTACTCAAGTGTGGGTAAAATGGAAAGATATTCTCACAGGAACATGGAAAGGCCCAGATCCAGTTCTTCGGTGGGTCCGAGGGTCTGTTTGTGTTTTCCCACAGGATCAGCAAACACCAATCTGGATACCTGAAAGATTGACTAGACTGGTGCATCAAAACAGCGATGAAGAACATCGTGCTGATAAGCGCCCTATTAATGATGACATTGACACCGGTGAAGACTCGAGACCTGTGGGCAATAGTTAAAGCTTGGCCATATCCTTTACCGCTAACTAACACCTCCTCTACCCTCCCACCTTTGTTTTCTACAGAACCTAGGACTGGATTGCCAACTGTCATCATGGATCCCAAGGAAGAACCTTATAATTTTTCTACCCTTTCTCTGCCAGGCACCCTTTGCTTTGATATCTCTACCAATAACAAATTTGTTAATGACACTTCTCTTAGGCCTTGCATTCAATTACAGCGTGAAGTGCAAGGGTTATTTTTAAGACAGTCTACTAAAGGGATTGATTTCCAAGAAAGTATGACTATAACCCAGGGTAAAGTTACAGGGACAAGTAAGTTTACTACTTCAGGGCAAGTTGTCTTTCTTGAAGGATTAATTCCAAAGCAACTGAAACTGCCATCTACTGGATATCGTACACCTCGCATTTTCCCTCCTTGTGATCCCAAATTTTCTAGTCCTCCCATTTGGACAGGTTGTCAACATGCTAAAAAAGCAGCTCCTATTCAACATGGATTTTATTTCACCCCAAACTTTACATACCAACAATCTGTGAATGATTTTATCAAAAACCTTGTCTACTCTGGCTTTCGCCTTAGTTCTCTACGTATAAATCCTTTTGATAATTGGTTCCTATTTACCTCCCAAGCAGGATATACTAATCTTCAACCTTTGTTTGCTCTGAAAGGGGGTTCATTTAAGACCTGTTATTGGTATCGCACTTTAGATTATACTGGCACAGGCCCTTCCCAGGCCAGCAAGATAGCTTGTAACAATACTATAACATTGTATTCCACTCCTGTGTGTGTCTACCCTCCTTTTATGTTCCTATTAACTAATGTTTTTAATGGCATGACTCTCAACTGCTCTGGAACTAACTGCTATCTTTCTCAGTGTTGGAACGCAACCAAATATTACCGAGCTGTCATTATGCGTATTCCTACCTTCTTGCCTATGCCAGTCTCTGTTACAGATGATGAATTGCCAGTATTGCTTTCCAGAAATAAGAGGGACTTTGGAATCACCGCAGCAGTCATTACTGCCATAGTTGCATCAGCGGCAGCAGCCACTGCGGCAGCTGTAGCCTTAACTACATCTGTACAATCTGCAGCCACAATCAATAAGGTGGTTCAACAGACTGCTACTGCCTTATCTACTCAACAGACAGTGGATCAACACTTAAAAGCAGGGATTCTTTTAGTAAACCAGCGAGTGGACTTACTTCAAGAACAAATGGACATTTTACAGGAACTGTTAAATGTGGGATGTATTTATCATCTGGCAGGACTGTGCGTTACACCTGTAGCTTACCATAACTTCAGCTATGCAGCAAACTTGTCTAGAATCTTGTCTGTTCAGCTACGTTCCAACTGGTCTTATGAATTTGATAATCTTACTGCTATTCTTAGATCTCAAATTGTTAGCCTTAATGCTACTAGAGTTGATGTAGCTCCAATGTCTGAAGTGCTAAATTGGTTATCCTCCTCTTTCAGTTTTATTAAGCAGTGGGCTGGTACGGGAGCATTATGCATGCTTATGATCATTACTGTTATCTTCCTCTCACGCGCTATCATGCGTGTGCGCCAGAGTCAAGCGAGAGATCGTATCATCTTCCATCAGGCCATGGCTGCCCTAGAGGCCAGCAGCTCCCCACAAGTGTGGCTCGCGAGGCTGGACCATTGACCAGACGGGTAAGGTAGTAGGTAACGCCGTACCAACCTAAGACAGGAGCTGTAGCATGCTCTGCAGTTATCCGATGACGGGTAAGGACGGTGGTTGACCACTCCACCTAAGACAGGCTTGGTCCCGAGCTTTTCTTTTAAAAGAAAAAAGGGGGAACTGTCGGGGTTGCGTATGGGCCCCTGGCCCTAGGTGGGGCCTGGCCAAGATGGCACCTGGCAAGCTGCCAGTGTGGTTGGAAACTGCTATTCTGTGCGCAAACAACTAACATCACTTTGAGGAAGTCTCAGTAGTTGGTCAGGGCCTCTGCATGATTCTTGCGTGATTCTTAAGTGCTCCAAGTTATACCCATATACGTCTATGTTCTCCCCACATATCATGAATATTCTGATTAGTTGATATAACCTATATAAGTGACAATAACTTCCCTAAAAGTAGAAGAAGGAAGAAGAATCTGCTATTAATAAAGAAGCTTGCCACCCATCACGTCTCCGGGTCGTTCTTGCTGGCGAGAGCAACAGTTCTTGAACTTTAGATCCTTATCCTTCAACCTCCTAAATCACTGAAATTACAGGTGTATGCCATGTCTAATTTGTAATTCTTTTTAACTTAACAATATAGCAAAGCTTTTATATATCACTACCTAATCATGATTTAGCTAATCAACTTTTTTGGATATGAGGTTATTTTCAATTTTTTTTTTTTTACTGTTATCAAACATCTTGGATATAGACTGTAGATTTTAGTTTTTAAAATTACTTTGGGGGATGAATAGATCTCATGTCCTTTATTTTTATTACTTTGTAGGGCTCAAATTAGAATACTGTGACAGGAATTTATTAAATGTTTATGAAATGAATGTGCTTATACTTTGGGCATTAAATGTTTACTTTTAATCATTCATATTTCCTTGATGTGTGTTTCAGGCTGTTTCTGAAGTCTGTTTTTTTCTGCTTTCAACTGTCTTATAAATTACAGAATCCCTTGTACCTGTCTCATGACTAATTTTTTTTTTTCTGTGGGTCTGGAGGTTGAACACAGAGACTCATGCATGCTAGGCCATCACTCTATTACTGAACTTCATTCTCAATTTTATGTTGCTTTCTTTGACCTTGTGGTATATAGTATAATATGAAAATAAGATACAATAAATACATAGAATGTAAAAAATATGTGATACTAGGATATTACCCTGTTCCTCTTGTACTGTTTGTGTAGAAGGGTGTTACTTACATTTGTATTACAATCACAATTGTATTTTCTTGTTTTCAAGATCTCATGAACAATTTTGGTTAAGCTGTGTAATTATGATAATGCAATGACTAGGAAATATTCTGGATGGGATCTCCTTTATAATGAGGTCCACTGTATTTGTGAACTAGGAGTTGTATTGCATCATATCCCTGTGCAGTTCTGGCTATTGCTGTTAATATTTGTCTAGATATACTCAAAGGTTTCCTTTACGTAAAAAAAATTATGCAACAGCTGATTTTGGTATTTGTGTTCCCTTTGGTACACTTTTCTTTCTCCTTTATGAACTCCTTTAGGCATCCACTTACTCCTTTTATTTAGGAAATTTTCTAATATTGGTCACATATTTGATTGTCAGTAAACAGATGAGAAAGGAGTATTGGATGGGATATTTGAATATAGTAAAACTAGGTATAAATTTAATTATATGTGGACAATAGAAAAATTATATTAGGATAACAAGCTAGAGCAGTCTGACTCCTCTTGTTTTTCTGATCCCTGCTTTCCTGATTAGGATGAATAGGAAGGAGATCTAGCTAATAGAACCTGTGTTCTGTGAGTGAAGAAGCTGCATCTTTTTTGGCTTTTTGTTTTTTCACCTGGGATTGGACCTAAGTGCACTTGACCACTGAACAACATCCCCAGTCCCCTATTTATAGTTTATTAGAGACAGGGTCCCACTGAGTTGCTTGGGCCTTGCTAAGTTGCTGAGACTGGCTTTGAATTCATGATTCTCCTGCCTCAGCCTCCTGAGATGCTGGGAGTACAGGCACATGTTACCATGCCTTCCCATTTTTTTGGTGTTTTTGACCTGCTGCCTACCTTATAAAAGGCGGCAACTACTTGGTGTTCTTCCTTTTCTTTTTTTTCTGAAATCACAAAATGTTTTCTCCTTCAGAACTGATAAAGTGCATTTTGTTTTGATACCTTGATATTTAATTTAGCTGAGAACTTATTGAACATTTTGTCATAATTCCCTTGTTTTGTGAAATTTTGGATGTTCCTAATTTCAATATTTCTGCCTCAAATTATCATTAAGATAAGACTTTTTAAAAGTCTCTTACTATTTCTCAGGCCTTAAATTATTTTAGGTTTTTTGTTCATTCTCTTCATTTCACCTCTATTGGTTATTCTGTAAAGTCATTTTCAGGAATAGTTATAGAACTTCTGGTTTCAAAGTAGGTGGGCCTGTTTGGGAGTTTTTCTGTCTTTTACAATTAGGTAGGGCTTTCTTCATTGTAGTGTTAGAGATGAATTTGTTAGTAAAACAAAACAGAAAACTTAATTTGTTCCATTCCTTCCTTAAATATTTTATGGAGGCATTGATATGTTCTTGGAGGTAGTTTTATTTTTCAGTCTCTTTGGGCTACTAACCTAATTTTACTATCATACTTAATTAGTGTGATAGAAGAAACTCTTAATACTGTCTCTAACCTGACATTAAGCAATTATCTTTTTTATCCCTTTACCCTCTGAGATTATCTTTTCAAGTATCATAAACTGTGTAGAAAATTGAATCAACTTGTATCCAACACAGGGGTTAACACAATTTCCAAAGAGTCTTATATTTTAAATGTTTTAGGCATTGTGGTCATATGGTTCCTGTCAACAACCTCTCAACAGTGCTACTGTAGCTCAGAAACAGCTAATAGAGAGTATATTAATGTATGAGCTTGAGTGTGTTCTAATACAATTTAAGGATGCTGAAATATGAAAGTCTTTTTTGAGGGAGAGGAGTACTGAAGATTGAACCCAGAGGTATTTTGCATTATCCCCAGCTTTTAAAATCTTTTTTTTTTTTGGGGGGGGACAGGTACTTGGAATTGAACTCTGGGGCACTCAACCACTGAGCCACATCCCCAGCCCTCTTTGTATTTTATTTAGTTATATGGTCTCACTGAGTTGCTTAGCATGCCCCCACCCAGTTGATAAGGTTGGCTTTGAACTCCTGATCCTCCTGACTCAGCCTCCCATGCTACTAGGATTATAGACAGGCACCACTGAACCTTATATGTAAGTATTGATATGTGTTTTGCACATATCTCCTCCACTGATTTGTTGTCTAATTATTTTCCTAAGTGTCTTCTTAAGACCAGAAATTTTCTCTTCTTTTTTTTTTTCTTTGAAGTGCTGAGGGTTTAACTTGGGCACTACACTTGCTAGGTAAGTTGTATCACTAAACTACAAGATGTAGTTTTATTTTTTGATGAAATCCAATTTATGAATTCTTTCTTTTATGGTTCACAATTCATAAAAGTTTTCTCATAGAATTTTTATAATTTTATCTGTTATTATGTCTATGATCCATTTGGAGTTAATTTTTTTATGTAGTTGGCCTGTTGCATTTGTGAATTCAGTTGAATATAGGTCAGAAATATTCAAAAAGTGTGGGGGTGTAGCTCAGTGTTAGAGCTCTTGCCTAGCATGTGTGAGACCCTGGGTTCAATGCCTAGCACTGGGGGGGAAATTTTTTTTAAATGAATTGAGTTAGGCTGAGGTTGTTACTCAGTGGTAGTGAGCTTGCCTAGCAGGTGTGAGGCCCTGGGTTCGATCTTCAGCATTACATAAAAGTAAAGGTATTGTGTCCCCCTACAACTAAAAAATTTAAAAAAAAGGAATTGGGTCTATACTGAATTAATACAGACTATTTCTTGTCATTGTTCCCTAAACAGTATAGTGTAAGAACTATTTCTGTAACATTTACATTATTAAGTATTATAAGTAATCTACAGATGATTTAAAGTTTATAGGAGTAGGAGGATGTGTAAACGTTGTATGCATATTTACCACAACATTATATGTAAGGGACTTGAGCATCCTACAATTTTGGTATCCCTGGGGGTTCTGGAACCGATGCCCTATAGATACCCAGGGGTAGCTGCGAATTATAAGGTAGTGGTTGAGGTTAATTTTTTCGCGTATAGATGTCCAGATGTTTAACATTTTTTAAAAGACTCACCTTTTTCTATGTAATTAACATTATTTGTTAATAAATAACAAATTGTGCCTTTATTGAAATCAATTGCTTGTGTTTTTTTTTACTTTGGATTCTACATAGTTTTACTGATCTTTGTCTGTCCCTAGACTGATACCACATTATCTTGATTGCTGTAGCTTTACAGTTAAGTCTTCAAATAATGTAAATCCAGTTGAGAAAATTTTAAGAGCTTTGAAATTTGATTTTTAAATTTCATGTGTTACTGAAATCTGGGAATAAGATCCGTAATTTTCCTTAGATTCCCAAATGTATCTTCTACTCCCAAAAAACTTAAGATACACTGTAGTATAAAGTTAATATATCTCTTTTTTGAATTATTTGGTGGTAAGTTTCATGAAAGTTGCAGGTTAAAAGAAGTTTCATCAAAAATTAATTTCCTTATAAGAAATAGATGAGATATTCTAATAGGTTGCATAAAGTGTCAACCATTTCCATTTTCTTTTTTTTTAAATCATATTGTAAAAGTACTAACTGTAATCAAGATATATGTTGGGGACTGGATGTATCGTTTGGTGCTGGAATGCTTGCCTATATATGCGAGACCCTGGATTCAATATACAGCACTACAGGGAGAAAATAAAAAAAGATGTGTAGGAGGGAAAGTGAGTAAGTGTATTTATTAAGATTTTTACTCACCAAAGTAAGTCACTGAAAATGTCAATTTGGCTTTGGAAGATAAAAGTTCACAGTAGCAGCTATGCTATTCTCCATTGTAAGAGTTCATTTGTTTGAAACCTGTATCATATTCTGTGACATTTCAGAATTAACATTCTTTTTAATTTTAGAGGCATCATTAAACTTGTTATGATTTTGCTAAGGATAAGTAGAAGGTGGTGGTTCATATTTCTACCTTTTTGCAGTGGACCATAGACCCCTTGCCCTGTTAGATTATACTGGTGATAGCTTTTACTGCTAAGCCTAGAGCCATTCCTACAATACTAAAGGGTATTTTTAGTTATGATTTTCACTTAAGAATTAAAAAACAAAGAAGCAGGAAATACATGTAAGTGAAGTGAAGCCTAAGTCTGGAATAACTGAATTGAACAGGGTCGTGTGATGATTGAGGAGGTAGAAATTATCTAGACCTTTGCTCATGTTGTAAGAAAAGTTCTAATTTTGTTTTTCCACCTTGCAGATTTTGAAACAGCACTTCCAGGGAGGGAGAAACATTTTAACAGATGGTTTTCAGCTGTTGTTATGTTAGTGTTTAAAAAATAATAATAAGGTACCCATCTCATTGTAAAAAATACTTGGAGTTTAAATTGAGAAATACTCATTTTGGTTTTATGTTCTTGTACTACATATATAAGACTTTTAAATTAATACCAGACATTTTTTACTCCCTATTTTCAGAATAACTTAATTAAAATAAAATTTTGATGCTTAAAATTAGTCACTTTGAGTATTTTAAGCAGTTTAGCATACTGACTGGGATTATTCCTCCATTGACCTATTATTTCCTGCCTTGAAGTAATTGTTTTGTAAAATAAGTTTTTGGTTGGACTTATAGATGTATTTTTAATATTAAAGGGTATTTTGAGTCTCAGCAGTAACATTGTAAAGTTATTGGACTTATACTTTTCTGTACAAAATACCTGACTTACTCCTTTTCCTGTTTCATGGTTCATACTAAGAAATCTCTCTGTTTAGAGGGGGAGAAAATCAAAAAATTACTAATACAACAGTCTTAAGTAGATGTGATTTTTAAAGGGTTCTTTTTAGCCTAGTTACTGGTAATGTATAAAGGGAATTTAATTCCCATTATTAAAAATGTTCTGTATTTTTTATGAATACCAAGCAATTACTGCCTTTATACCATTTTTTAAATTGTAAAAAGATGAAATACCATTGTAAATTACTCCTAAATAACTCTACATTGGTTTTTGTTTTTGACGCTAGGGATTGAACCCTGTGCTTTGTACACTCCAAGCATGCACTTTACCATTGAGCTGTACCTCAAGTCTTATTTTTTAATACATTTAATACTATACATCCAGAGATCTTCAGATAGGGAACAAAATAAAATTCAGAGTAGTCCTTGCATTCCTATTGTAGAGCCTTTGAAAGAGTTCATTTTCTCTTAGGTTGTATATGACTGCCTCTAACATTGATTCATTCCAGTCTTATTACACATGCCTTCTCCTATTAACAGAAACTTACACAACCTCAAGTAAGTTTCAGTGTGTATGATTCAACTCAATACTTGTCTTTCACTGGCATCTCTTGATTCCCCACCTTCTTTAAGTTACACACTGAACTTGGTAACCAAATGTGTCATGTGGATCCTAAGAGTGGTATGAGAATAAGGTGAGATGATGAATAGTAAAAACCTTTACAAAATTAAAGTACTATTAATTATTTTTCTGATTTTCAAAACAGGAGGTAAACATATTTCAGATTTTCCTCCAGAAATTTTTTTAAAATTTTTTTTAAAAGTCCAGTGACATACTTAGCGCAGGTGCCTAGTAGTTAAGAACTTTTAGCAGTCTTTATGACTGACCTCTTAGAACTGTTTGAATGTTGACTACATTTCACTAATGTTGTCTTTAAACTGCTTTTGTATTAAATACAAAAGGGCAACATATTGATATATTGGGTAAGCAATCTATGGGAAAGAGGTAAAACCTTTTAATATGGTAGCAAAAAGATTGTATGTTAGGGCTTTTAGGGGGAATAGTAAACATTATAATTTTTGTTTTGGCATTTTCATAACTGTGGTCACCATTTATTTGCACAGTCACACAAAACTACATTGGTGACTTTTACACTGAATCATGTCATAGGACACATATTCATGAATTCAGTAAATCTCTGAGTACCTGCTATATCCCAGATAGTACTCAGAGTACTTGGAAGTATGTTTGAAAAGAAAAGTCTTTGTTCTTATCTAGCCACATTCTTTTGCAGCTGTTAGGGGACTTCAGGGCAGACAAACCATAGACACACAAAAAAGAAATTATGTGATATGTTTGAAGGTAAAAAGTACTATGGAAAAATGAAAGTAAAGCAGATTGGAGTTGGGGGATGTAGATTGCCATTTATAACAGGGAAATCAAAGTAGACCTTAATTGAGAAGGTGACATTTGACAAAAATTTTCAGAAGATCAGGAAAAAGTTCACAGGTTCTCTTGACAGGAATGTGCCTTCCTAATTCAAGAAACAAGGAGACCAAGGTTACTATAGTAACTCAAATACTGAAAGGTGAGTAGTAGGAGATGAATTTCCAGTGGGGTGGGGGAATAGCCAAGGGCTATTGTAGAGACTGATTTTGTGCTAAACGGTAGCTAATTGGTGCATACCCATAATCCTAGCAGTTCAGCAGGCCTAGGTAGCAGGACTACAATTTCCAGGCCAACCTGGGCAGCAAAGCTAGACCTGTCTATTTAAAAAACAAAAAGAGTATGTAGCTCAAAGTAGAGTGATAGTGGTTCAATCCCCAGTACCACAAAAAAAAAAAAAAAGATTTAAAAAAGAAAGGGAAACTGCTCAGGGTTTAGCAGCCAGAACTGAGTGACATGATCTCACTACATTTTAACAGGAGTACTGTGGTTGTGGTATAGAAAATAGAATGTAACTTGGCAGGATAGAAACTGGGGGACTAGGGTCAGGCCAGAGTGGTGCAGTAGAAGCATCAACTGGTCACATGTGGAATGTTTTCAGAGTAGGTCCAGTGGGATTTGTTGATAGATTGAACTTGAGGTATGCAAGAAAAAGAAGTATTAAGGGTGAAGGAAAAGACAGGCAGAAAATTCACTTTGGGATCTGACTGTGGTGGCACATGCCTTTAATCCCAGTAACTCAGGAAGCTAAGATCAACTCAGGAGGCTAGAATCACAAGTTCAAGTCCAATCCCTGCAACTTAGTGAGACCCTGTGCCCCCCCCCAAATAAAAAAGATGGGATATTCTGGGTTCAATTCCCAATACCTCCACCACCCAAAAAATAAATAAGCTATTTGGAGCTCTCTAAGGTGTTGAGTAAGTAGTTGAATATGTGACTCTTGAATTTTGGAGTGGGGATATGTGACAGAGTTTACCATACCCATGTCTCATTTTCTTCTTGGTATACAGCTAGACAGCATTTCTCTCTTGCTTACAGTTAGTTGTCATATGATTGAGTTCTAGCTAGTGAAATGTGAACACAAGTGATACGTACCATTTCTAGGTCTGTCTGTACAAATACCCTCCATCCTGTTGTCTCCTGGCTGGCTGGAAAAGAAATGATTACCAGAATACCAGAATATGTTGACAGTTATGTGTTAGAAATGATAGGTTGTCCACAGCATAGTTTCCAGAATGTGGGGAAAATGACAACCCTGCTAACCTGCTCACTCACCTAGTACTATTAGATAACTAAGAAATACAATATATAGTGTTTGAGTTCTTATCATTTTGGGGTGTTATAGCAGTTAACCTATCCTAAATTAGGAAATTTAGATGGTATTTAAAGCTATCATAGTGATGTTTGCCCATCAAGGGGATGAGTATAGAAAGGAAAAAGAAGAGATCCAAAGTTGGATAAAAGAGTCAAGAACCTGAGAAGGAGCATCCAGTGAGTTAGGAAATCAGATGAAGTAAGTTTATTAATAGGGAGAGGTCAAGTGTGAAATTCTGCTGAGAGACCAATTAAGATAAAAAGTTGGGAATGTATCATGGAGTTAACAAAGTGGCATTATTCCTCTGGTCTACACAAGAATAAAGCTAAAGGAGTTTATTTTATTTTATTTTTTTTTGATTGGAGTGATTTTAAGAAAGAAGGGGAAAAGAAGATAGTGCTATATGGTTTGGATGTGGTTTGTCCCCCACAAGTTTGTGTACTTGATCCCTAGTGTGGTGCTGTTGAGGTGATAGAAACTTTAAGAGGTTGGACCTTGGACTGGGTATGTAGCTCAATAGTAGAGTGCTTACCTAGTCCTGGGTTCAGTCCCCAGCATCATGAACAAACAAAATAAAAACAGATATGGGGGCTTCACTGTATGAAATGTGTTAATGCTATCTCAAGAACAGCAAGGATACCCCTCTTTGTCTTGACCCCCTTCTGCATGCTGCCAGTTCCCTTTCTGCTTCTGTGCCACATTGTGATACAACTTGATTCTCTCACCCATGCTCATGCTTTTTGAGCTTCCCCTACCCACCAGAATTGTGAGTTGAATAATTGTTAGTTATCCAGCATTGGGTATTTGTTATAGGAACACAAAATGGAATAAAACAGTAAGGGAAGTAGGGTCAAGAAATTTTTTCGATGATGAAAAAGTAAGGGCATAGTGTACCAGAAATGAACCATTAGATAGTAAAACATCAATGATTTCAAGATGAGGTAATTGCTGAAGCAGAGTCTCTGAAGAGGCAAGAGAGAAAATGATTCAGTGCACAAGAGATTTCAGTTCTATTGACTTTCAATACAATACTTCATGATCGCAGGAAATAAGGCAAAGTATGTGCTAATAAGTTGTGCTAGTTCAGTAGATAATGATGGTTGGAGTCTGATATGGTCTCTTGCCGTTGTTTCAGCCTTTTTCCCTTAAGGAAGTAAGGTTATCAGCCTGGAGTAATAATTTGGAGATATGGTATTTTAAGGTGGGAAATGAGTGTGTTAAAGTTTTTTTAGCAGCATGAGAGTGAATTGAGTAGTGACAAGTGGTAAAATTGATAAGCAACATTAAGTTATGGAATGTCTGGACAGCGTTGTGGATCTCCTGACTTCTTGGTGTAGGTCCTCAGATCAGAGTTAAATGTAACTTGTCAAGGCAGTTTAACACAGTATGAGTCATTCTCATTTTGCATCAAACATAGTATCATTGGGAAATAGAACATGAATTATTACTTCTTCTTGCAGCATCTGCCATTATCCTGCCATGAATTTAAGCTAAATTTACAGAGAGCTGATAACTGATTTTTTGAAAAGTTTTCCTTCATTCTCTATTAGATATTTATTGTTTTGTCTGTAGATAAAACAAATCACTGCTGTCTGACTTTTTTATTCTATACAGTGATGTTATTGCTATTGTTACTTTTTAACTCTTCAAATTTGACTTGTCTTAGTCCATACTTTTTCTACTGCCTGAAAGACAATTTGTCACCCATCCTAGTCCTCCAAACCTTTCAGACTTAACTCACCTACCATTTGTTGTAGAAGGCCTTCATAACCTCTAAGGCCTAATTTTTTCTCTCCTTTTATAGCATCTCAGAATTTACCTATATCAGTTTACTCACCATTGTATTGTTTTTTGTTGGTGTTCATTTCTTCCTGACTGGTACTGTTCAGTCATACTTTCAGTGACAATGGAATGTTGTCATCCAGTGAGGTAGACACCAGCCATATATGTATGTGATTATTTTGCACTCAGAATTTGCACACTAGAACTGAGAACTCAATTATTTTTAAATTTGAATTAAATGGTCACATGTAGCTAGTGATCATCTTGATCAGTGCAACTCTATACATTAATTAATTAATTAATTTATTTATTTATGAGAAAAGAATCTTTGTTGCCCCGACTGGTCTAAAACTCCTGGAGTTGATCAGGTCTGCCTCAGCCTCCTGAGTAGCTGAGGCTATGGATACACAATACCCAGTTTCTCTACCCCATTAAAGTTGACAATCATGTGGAATTCATATTTAATTTATTATTGCTTAACATCAGACTACTGCTACTTAAATAACTTAATGCCTTTTCAGTACTCTTGGTCAAAATACTTACCACTCAGCTGGAATGTGGCAATTTGCTTTCCTAAAACTTCTGTCTTTAACCAGTTTTTCAGATTGTTTTTAGAACTACATTGACTTATGCAGCACTAAGTTCTTTAGTCCTGTAAAGTTAAGGGATTATGTTCCTCATTAGGACTGAAAGATTGCATACCATATGATTATTTCAAAGATTGTCTGAGGGCTGGGGAGTGCTGAAGAAGCAGTTCATGGGCTCGGCTTAGTTTGTGAGGCACTTTCTGCTTCAACCAAAACACTCCTACTTCATAAGCTAATATACTGGAATTCTGCTTGATTTCATTTGAAGAGTGGAAAAGGGCTTGTAAAAGATAAATGTGGTGTGTGTGTGTGTGAGAGAGAGAGAGAGAGAGCACACACGTGTGTACATGTACAAGCATGTGTGTATATGTGATGCTGGAACCAGACCCCAGTTTCATATATGCTAGGCATGTGCTCTACACTGAGAGCATCCCTAACCCCAAAGATAACACTCTTAATTAAGGTGACCAGTCATGCACATGGTAGCATATGATTTAGATGGAGAATTACTAAATGCTATAGGAGTTCAGAAATAAAAGACTATTTGGGGCTAATGGCATCTTAATATGAAGTAATCTAGGCAGGTAGAAGAAAAACAAAAGGGTGAAATAGTGGAAATCATATTTACAAAGCATTAGAGTTTCAAATACATATAATAGCTTTTGGTTAAGGAATATAACAATATGATTATCATTGCAAATTCTATGATATAAAATTTGACTAAATTAGATGGGACTGAATAATGGAAAAGAATGATAAACTGAAAAAAAAGTGCACTTTCTATTGTATGCAGTGGGGTAAAATCTTTTGAGGTGTTTTGTTTGTTACCAAGATTGGAGAAAGGGACACTCTCAGCATTTAATGAACAAGATCCAGGGTAGTCAGCCATCCCACAATACTCAGTATACTCTGCACATTTAAAATTTATTGCAAATAACTACATGATTTGCTGGATTTCAAGGATGTGGGTGAAAAAATAATTATAATGATCTGAGCTTAGAAATTTAACTCTATTTTATGTACAAGGCATTTGTAGAGTACACAAAATTTCAGGAATTCAGATGTTATGTATGTTGAAGGAAGATTAAAGTTTTATCTTTGAAAACTTTATCAAGAGTTCTTCATCTCTTTAGAGGATGTGGGGGGAAAGGTACCCTCATACATTGCTGGTGGGAACTGCAAATTGGTGCAACCACTCTAGAAAGCAGTATGGATGTTCCTTAGAAAACTTGGAAAGGAACCACCAATTGACCCAGTTATCCCACTCCTCAATTTATACCCAAAGGACTTAAAATGAGCATACTACAGTGACACAGCCACATCAGTGTTTAAAGCAGCTCAATTCACAATAGCTAGATTGTGGAAGCAACCTAGATGCCCTTCAACAGATGAATAAATAAGAAAAATGTGGTACATATACACAATGGAATATTACTTAACATAAAGGATGAAATTATGGCATTTGCCAGTAAATGGATGGAATTGGAGACATTATGCTAAGTGAAATAAGCCAATTCCCATAAGCCAAAGGCCAGTTGTTCTCTCTGATGCTGACTCACAGTGTGTGGGGGGGGGTTCCCCAGACTGGAAAGGGAAGAGTCAGGGGAAGGGGGATGGGAATAGGAATGAGTAGAATAAATTGGAAATAACTTTCTTATATTCTTATATGAATCCATGACCAGTGTAACTCCACATCATGTACTCCATGTATATATGATATGTCAAAATACATTCTATAGCTATGTGTACCTAAATAGAAAATAGAGAAGGTCTTCCAAAGGAAAAAATACTTCACCTGAGAACAAAACCAAAGGCTCAGTGTTCTCTCTGCTATGTGAATGCTAACACACAATTTGGGAGGGGGGGGTTGAGTACAGACACACTTTGGTAGACAGAGGGGAATGCAGGGAGGGAGGATGAGAATGGGAAAGGTAGTAGAATAAATCAGACATTATTTTTCTGTGTTCATATAAATACATCCTGGTGCAACTCCACGTAATATACAACCACAAGAATTGGAAGTTATACTCCATGTATGTATGTCAAAATACATTGTACTATCATGTATAACTAGAAAGAACAAATAAAAAATTTTTAAAAAGAAAATTATGTAATTGATGGCAGCACCACTTGTACAGTGTTTGTGACTCAAATATTCTTCCCTTTAGTCTAAAGTTGTAGCTCTCATAGTCGTAGTGGTTCTATGTATAATATAGAAGCAAGCAACCTTTATGCTGTTTATCATAACAATTGTTTATACATTTTTAAATATAAAATATTTTAAATTTTCAAACAAATATAAATTGATTTCTTTCATATTGGTCACAGTATTAAGTAGTAGGTTTTACAAATTGTACTTAGGCAGATGATCTCTTAATTTCATTTAGGACAGTTACAGGAATTATCCCTAAATAGTTGTTATAAAAAGGGGAAATCAATTTCTGTTCTCTAATGGTGGACTGGATCACTATGACAAACCTTTCTGATGAATAACTAACCTAAAAATCTTTTTTTTTTTTTAAATTTTAACTTGAAGAGCTGAAAAGATAATGGGGAGCTGTCAGGCCAGTTCTAGGAAATAGCAGGAACCAAAGAAATAAGTGAAGAATCAATTGGGTTTTGCCCTAAGGGTAGTTTCTAGTATATACATGTTTGTATTTGGTTTTGGTAGATTTTTATATAGTGAAGAGGACAGAATCATGGCCTAACATTCATCTAAAGTCAGTGTCAGAAAGAACAATCTCATTGTTAGATGGATCCCCAAGGATTATTATTAGGTTATCAGCAAAACAGAACTAAATTGTTTACCCATTCTTGTACTCAGGGATCAAAGGGAAGGTTGAATGGGGCAGGGGAAGAGATTAAAGTAAGAAAAACAAGTCTTTCAAATTGTGAGGACAGTTTTAGCCTTCACACTGATTTGCTGCCCAGGTTTGCTGTGCGTGGTCCATTAAACCTCAATCCATTTATCATGATTCTTAGTTTCAGACTAATTGTGTTCCCAAGGCCTGGCAGAAGGAAAAGCAAATCATTTGTGGAGAAAGACCTTTCATTCTCAGGGAATTACTATCAATAATTTTTCAAAGACAATGAATAGTATGTTCTCACAAGTAACCAAGCATAGTAAAAAGTAATAATAAGCAAAATTATGTATAATTATAATAGACTACATGTAATCTATTTGTAGAATTATTTGAGCAGTATAATTTGTGCAGTTTTCTTTATGTACTTAAAAGTAATCTTTTAAAAACAGAAAATAACCAAGCATGCATTAAGATGGCATTATGAATAAGAAATAGAGCAGAAATAGATACACAAAATCCTTAGATACTGTAAATATCAGATGAATTTAAAACAATTGCTGTTGAATTTAAAGAATTGAAGACAAGCAAAGAAGAAGAGACTATAAAGAATGACTTCCTGGACTTGTGAGGAAAAAATAAATTGCAGTAATGAAACTACTGTACACCAAATAAACCTAAGTGAAAGACTTAACAGAATGTACTTAGCTGAAGAACAAATTGGTTTGACTAGAAAATAAGGTAGAAGAGTCTTACCAGAATACAATCCTGAGCATCAGAAAGCTGTAAAATACTGAAGAGAGTTTAAGAGACATAGAAGACAGTGAGACTTGACATTTAATCAGAGCTCGGGAAGGAGCTGAGGAGAAAGAGATTAGTGCAGAAGTAATATAGATGAATGGGTAAAGAAACTGGCATATATGCACACAATATGGCATTTGCAGATAAATGGGTGGAATTGGAGAATATCATGCTAAGTTAAATGAGCCAATCCCAAAAAACCAAAGACCAAATGTTTTAGCTGATAAGTGGATGATGATATATAATGTGGATGGAGGGGGGGGGAGTGAGAGGAGAATGGAGGAACTTTAGATTACATAGAGGAAAATGAGAGGGAAGGGAGGTATGAAAAATGGTGGAATGAGACAGACACGATTATCCTATGCTCACTTAGAATGGGGGCAGAATGGAGGTT
The DNA here is from genome assembly GCF_902686445.1 of Sciurus carolinensis. Taxonomy (NCBI): domain Eukaryota; kingdom Metazoa; phylum Chordata; class Mammalia; order Rodentia; family Sciuridae; genus Sciurus; species Sciurus carolinensis. Next base: position 10,830 of record NW_025920230.1, on the reverse strand, counting down.
CACTGAATTGGAAAGGGAGGAGATGTAGGAAGCAAGAGGGGTTGGAAATGGAAGACAGTAGAATGAATCGGACCCACCATTCCTGTGTTCATGTTATTACCTGACCAGTGATAACAGCAAGGCCTGAGAAAAAGTAGTGAAAAAGAAAGCCATACATTAATAGCATTGATGATTTCCCAGTGCAGTCCTGCCCAATGACAGAACAATCCCATAGAAAGAAATCCAAAGCATTAATCATTCCCCAGATAAATCCTTTCTCAGTGGCAGTGCAATGGTACCCCGAAGGGAAAGAGAAAATTACTGAATACCAACCCTAGACCTTCCATTCTTCTTCAAGTAAAAATACTGCTCAGTAAAAATTAATTTTCAAATTCTCACAAAGCTGTGTCCTGAGTGCTCAAACTGCAGACCTCCTCCCATTTCACCCAGTAAGACAGACCCCAAATTTCTGAGTGCCCAAGCAGACATGCTTATTACTTAAGTCATCTCTCAGCAAAACCTTTATAAACCCAGTCTTCTCCTTTATTCAGTGGCCCATTTTCTACCAGGAGAGTGAGTCCAATGGTGTCACCCCATTTTCACCCCTCATCCAGTCCTGCATGAGACTTCATTTCTGAATAAAGAGCTGATCTGTGAAGTTTGTGTTCACACCAGTCTTTTTCTGCTAACAATTGCAAAACAACACAAACCACTCAAAATGAAACAAATGAAAAAGCCTTTTTAAATTTTTTTTTTGTAAACGAATGGGATACATGTTGTTTCTCTGTTTGTACATGGAGTAAAGGCATAGCATTTTTGTAATCATAAATCATAGGGTAATGTTTGATTCATTCTGCCATTTCTTACCTTCCCCCAACCCCTCCCACCCGTCCTTTCCCTCTATACAGTCCTTTCTTCCTCCATTCTTGCCCCCATACCTAACCCTAACCCTAACCCTAACCATAACCCTAACACTAACCCCTCCCACCCCCATTAGGTGTCATCATCTGCTTATCAGCAAGATCATTTGTCCTTTGCTTTTTTGAGATTGGCTTCTCTCACATAGCATGATATTATCCAATTTCATCCATTTGCCTGCAAATGCCATTATTTTATCATTCTTTATGGCAGAGTAATATTCCATTGTGTATATATATGTATATATACAGTTTCTTTATCCATTCATCAATTGAAGGAAATCTAGGTTGGTTCCACAACATGGCTATTGTGAATTGAGCAGCTATGAACATTGATGTGGCTGTATCTCTGTAGCACGCTGATTTTAAGTCCTTTGGGTATAGGCCAAGGAGTGGGATAGCTGGGTCAAATGGTGGTTCCATTCCAAGCTTTCTGAGGAATCTCCATACAGCTTTCCAGAGTGGCTGCACTAATTTCCAACCCCACCAGCAATGTATGAGTGTACCTTTTCCCCACATTTTTGCCAACACCTATTGTTGCTTGTGTTCTTGATAATCACCATTCTAATTGGGGTGAGATGGAATCTTAGGGTAGTTTTGATTTGCATTTCTCTTATTACTAGAGATGTTGAACATTTTTTCATATATCTGTTGATTGCTTGTACATCTTCTTCTGTGAAGTGTCTGTTCATTTCCTTAGCTCATTTGTTGATTGGATAATTTGTATTCTTAGTGTAGAGTTTTTTCTGTTCTTTATATATTCTGGAAATTAGTGCTCTCTCTGAAGTATGAGTGGCAAAGATTTTCTCCAACTCTGTAGGTTCTCTCTTTACATTACTGATAGTTTCCTTTGCTGAGAGAAAGCTTTTTAGTTTGAATCTACCCCAGTTGTTGATTCTTGCTTTTTTTTTTTTTGAAGATTTAGACCTACTTTTTCTTCTATAAAATGCAGGGCCTCTGATTTGATTTCAAGGTCCTTGATTCATGGAGAGTTGATTTTTGTTCAGGGTGAGACATAGGGGTTTAATTTCATTCTGGTGCATATGAATTTCCAGTTTTCCCAGTACCATTTGTTGAAGAGGCTATCTTTTCTCCATTGCATATTGAAAAAGGCTTTTAAAATTAAAAAATGCAGGGGAATTCAAGATGGTGGTTTAGGGGAATGCTGTATTCCTTGTTGTTCAATGAACTGGAATTTGAGCAGCAGGAATACTACTTTGAGATGTTTGTGAAAGAGGGATTTCACTGAAACAGTATTGGGCCATCAGAGTATCTTAGAGATTCAGAAATTTGGATACAAGATTATGTAGAGGGAAATGAGAGGGAGGAGGGGTATGAAATGGTGGAATGGGACAGATATCATTACCCTATGTACATGTATGATTGCATGAATGGTATGAATCTACATTGTGCGCAACCACAGAAACAAAATGATGTACCCCATTTGTGTACAATGAATCAAAATGCAGTCTGTAAAAAAAATAAGTAGTTTAAAAAAAAACTACATTAGAGCCAATCACTTTGCAGTGCTGGTTCAACAGAGGGAGGGAGAATGCAGAGAAACTCAATAGATTTTGTAAGAAAAATTCTGAGATCAGAAAAACAGCCTGCCCTCAGATGATCCAGAGACTGCACTGTACATGATGTTTACCAGCTGGTGCCAAAGAGCTGAGGTGAGAGGCAACTTGAGGTGACTATGCTGCAGCACCTGCTGCAGGATCTGGGAGATTGGAGTAAACACAGCTATGTTACTATCCGAGGTGCTGGATTTGTTGTCTATGTTCAACACAGAATTGAAGAATAGGACACAGAGATAGCAAGCAAGAAGCAGGTCTATTGCCAAAGGTAACAGAGATATATTTTTCTGAAGGGAAGGGGACCCAGAACTGGGACTCCATTGGGTGGGTTTTGGACTGTTCTTTTTAATGGTCTCTGGAATTTTCTCCTTTCCTTATCTCTTCCCCTGTCTACACACTCCTCACTGTTATCAGTTGGTTTCCTCTCTGTCCATGTGTCTGTTTTAGCTTTTCTATTAGACAACTGCCCCCTGCCCTTTGCTTTGGGACCCAGAGCATATTTTATCCAGGGGAATTCAAACTGGAAAGGTGAAAGGGAGCCTGATTCACTTTCCCCTTTGAGTCTTGTGGCTTGTAGAACAGGTCAGGAATTTGAACAGATAGGTGATAAGCTCAAGGATCAAACCCAAGAAGCCTGGAAAGGCTGTGTCCATGGGCAGCAGAGGGGTGAAGGATTGGTTTCCCTGTCCCACGAGTGGTGACTCCTGGAATCCAGACTCCCAGCAGAGATAGGGTAAGTGCTGGGCCCTACGTGTGGATCCAGTTTCTCCAGAGCAGTCACCACCCCTGAGACCTAATTAGACCTAAGCCCCACGTGCAGAAACTCCACTCTTAGAACTCTGTAGCAGCCATGCCTCAGAGTGCAGTATTCTGGTCTGTGCTGACAGAACTACAGCTGACAGGACTTCCCATCCCATCATACCTTGTACAGGTGAGAAGGGAAGCAGAGAATTTTTGAACTCCAACTGTTAACTTGGTGAGCAACACAAAAAGAGGAAGGTTTAAACAACCCTTTACCCTTATGCTCATGCTCAGTACATCACTCAAGAACAAATGGAAAGAAAGACAGTTGGACATAGACAGTGAATGAAAAATGAAAAGGCATACAGACAAACCACTCCAGACATGGGAACTCACACAAGAGATTTTATTAGGCAGACTAACAGTGTCTTCCCTGACGAGAGAGAGAGAGAGCCTGCGAGAGATAGTGTGGTGAAGGAGCTTCACTTAAGTACTTGAATTGCCTGGGCTAAGGATGATCCGGACAATGCTAAGCAGTTAAAATTTGTGGTCTACAGATTAAACCAATGGGTGCCAAACAAGCTGAAAAGTGGACCAGTGGCTGGCTAGGATGGTAGACTGACAGCTGGGGGTGCTGTCATTCCTCCTTGCCTTCCCCCACAGGCATGTTTTGTGCCAACCGCTCAGGAAGGAGCCTCGCTAGATCCTAGGGTGTGCTGGTTGTAGGCAGCCCAATGTCCAAGCTTAGAGTCAGACAGCAAGGCAAACCCAGTGCCTTCCTCCTGCCTGCCACAGCCAGGTGACACCTGGGAGTTGCACAAAGGTGGAGTGCTGCATTGGCAGCTGTGTACCTGCCATGCTGCATCTGCTCACCAGGCAGCCTACTGAGCACTACAGTGAATATATATTCTGACAATTTTGACCACCTCAGTGGAAATGATGCCTTAATCATTCTTTAAGAATTTCTTTGTGTGTGTGTGTGTGTGTGTGTGTGTGTGTGTGCGTGTGTGTGTGTTGTGCCAATTGGTTCATGGACATATGTATGTACACTTATTTGTTTCTTTTATTCTTTTTTTCTAATGTCCTTTTTTATTGTTTTATTTCAAGGAGGAGTTTTATGAAGTCAAATTACAAGTAGTAAAATTTATCTTTTCTTGGGCACAAAGGTATCAGTTGTGTAGCTACCACCATAGACAAGAGATAAGACAGTTTTATCACTCAAGCAGCCCCTGGGTGCTGCCTCTTTGTGACCAACCCCTCCTACATCCTGGCAAATGGATGGTGGTTACCCATTTGTTTGTTTTATTGCTATAGTTTTGCTTTCCTTGGGCATCATATGAATGGAGTGGTCAGTAGCCTTTTTTTTTAATATACTGGGGGTTGAACCCAGGTTTTTGCCCATGTGCACCACACTAAGCTACGTCTCTTTTTAATATTTTTGTGCTCAAAATAATAGTATATTTGAAACAAAAAGTTTCCATTGTGTGTATCAGTAGTTGGTTATTTTTTATTGCAGAATAGAATTTCATAGTACAGATGCAACAGTTTGTTTTTCTGATACTTACCAGTTGAAGGATTCAAATTTGTTTAAATTAAAAAGTAATCAATGCACCTTGTGTAGCTACCAGAATTACTGTCTGTCTGTCCCATAAATGACCAATTAAATTAAGATGCAAGGTGTTGACTGAAGGAAGGTAATTTTATTTGGAAAGCCAGCTTAATAAGAGAATAGGAAAACTCTTGTCACAAAGTCCTTCTTGACAGGAAGCTGACCCAAGATGGCTTATATAGGTGGCCTGTGGTTGTTTCCCAGACTGGTGGGCATCTTCCTGCAGCAGGAGGCCTGGATGATGCACATCCTACCAGATTACTTAGTTATGAGGTGTTTTTCATTTTCTGTAAGTCTCAAAAACCATGATCAGGGCTGGGCTTGTAGCACAGTGAAGCTCATGCCTAGCATGTGTGGGGTACTGGGTTCAAATCTCTACACCACATAAAAGTAAACAAATAAAGGTACTTTGACAACTAAAAAACTTTAGGAAAAAAAGAATATCATTTCTTTATTGTTACATACTACAAACTCCCCCAAAATGAATGTACATCATCCTTCCTCGGTTAGTTGAAGATCCAGCTAAACCCCAAAACATCCTCATGCATGATTTCAGTAGTTTGAATGAAGTCATGTGGTTGGGGCTCTGAATGGCTGCCATTTGCTACCAGGCCTTCTTCTTGAGGGATAGTGAAGGGTGTAGGTGGGATCAAGGTCTTTGCTCTCAGTACCCAGCCTAGACACAGCCATCTCATGTGGGGGAGAGTGTGTGTGAAGGAAGGTGAGGTGCAGCCACTGAGGGAAGGTACAATGTGTGGGTGAACATTGAGTGTTTGCCTTTCAGAAAGGACTGAACAAGAGAGCACTTGCTTCTGAGAGTAGAGCAAGCCAGAGTGTGTGAGTGTGTAAAAGCAAACACCCTCACAAGCTAATCCTTTCCTGGACCTGGGGAAGCCAATGGATGGTGGGTGCCCAGGAGGATGCAGCTTTTTGGCCAATAGATGGAGGTGTTGTACCATGTCTGTGTTCTGCTTCTGCTATCAACCCATTCAACATCCCTGAAAGACCCATTAGCCTCTGCATTCTGGTGGGGAGGTACAATAGAGACCACCATCCATGTCTCTGAAACAATGTCTCACAGAACAGGGTGTTGGAACCAGTTTTCCTGAGTTCTCTCCTTGGGAAACCTCCATCTCTAGAGAAATGGGAGTTTCTTGAAGCTTGAGCCTTAACAGAGAGGGCCAAATGCGAAGGAACAGTCAGCCATGATCACCAGGGGGCTGGTTCTGATCCTGCAATCAATTTACTGATGACCTCAGTCCATTTGCCTTTTCCTGTGGTCCTCTGTATAATAAATTCTGAATTTTAGCCTTAAAATACTTGCTACTAGAGGTACTAATATGAAAGAGACATGCAAGTCCCCATTATGCTGGAGGGCTTCAAATTATAAATAATCATTATAGGCAAAGTAGACCAGAATGGAGACAGGTGACACAGAGGATGGTTGTATGTGCTGCTAAAATATTGAAATGCTTCTCTTCTAGTTGGTAAATAGCCATTGACCCAGCACTAGGTTTGCCAAATCAAATACAGAGAACACCCCATTAAATTTGAATTTCAGATAAACCACAGGTAATGTTTAAGTATGTTCTTTTTTTAATTAATTTTTTTTTATTTTTACAAAACTGCATTTTGATTCATTGTACACAAATGGGGTAAAACTTTTTATTTCTAGGGTTGTACACAACATAGATTCATACCATTTATGTAATCATAAATATACATAGGGTGATACTGTTTCATTCTACTCTTTCTGTCTCCCATCCCCTCCCACCCCATTTTTCTCTACACAAAGTTTCTTCATTCTTCTTTTATTCCACCAACATCCCCCTTGTTATATATCATCATCAACTTATCAGAGAAAACATTTGACTTTTGGTTTTTTGGGATTGACCTATTTTACTTAGCATGATCTTTTCCAACTTCATCCATTTACCAACAAACGTTATAATTGTATAATTTTCTATGGCTGAGTAATATTCCATTGTGTATATATACTACAATTTCTTTATCCATTGAACAATTGAAGGGCATCTTGGTTGGTTCCACAATGTAGCTATTATGAATTGAGCTGCTATGAACATTGATGTGGCTGCATCACTGTAGTATGCTGATTTTAAGTTCTTTCGGTATACACCAAGTAGTGGGAGAGCTGGGTCAAATGGTGGGTCCATTCCAAGTTTTCTGAGGAATCTCCATACTGCTTTCCAGAGTGACTGTACCAATTTGCAACTCCACCAGCAATGTTTGAATGTGCCTTTTGCCCCACATCCATGCCAACAATTATTATTGTTTGTGTTCTTGGAAATAGCAATTCTAATTGGAGTTAGATGAAATCTTAGGGGGGTTTATTTACATTTCTCTAGATGATGAGCACTTTTTCATATGTTTGTTGATCATCTGTATATCTTCTTCTGTGAAATGTCTGCCCAGTTCCTTAGCCCATTTATTGATTGGTTCTTTGTATTTTGGGTGTAAGTTTTTTTAAGTTCTTCATAAACTTTGGAGATTAGTGCTGTGTCTGAAGTATGTGTGGAAAAGATTTTCTCCCACTCTGCAGTCTCTCTTATCACATTATTGATTGTTTACTTTGCTGAGAGAAAGTTTTTTAGTTTGAGTCTATTCTAGTAATTGATTCTTTCATTTATTTCTTGTGCTATGGGGGTCTTGTTAAGGAAGTCTTGTCCTAAGCCAATGTGATGGAAATTTGGACCTACATTTCTATTTGGTGAAGATTCTTAAGCCTAATTTCTAGATCCTTCATCCATTTTTATTTGAGTTTTACACAGGTTGAGAGATAGGGGTTTAATTTCATTTTGCTGCATATGGATTCCCAGTTTTGCCAGCACAATTTGTTGAAGAGGCTATCTTTTCTTCACTGTTTGTTTTTGGCACCTTTGTCTAGTATGAGATAACTGTACTTATGTGGGTATGTCTCCATGTCTTCTATCCTGTATCATTGGTCTTCCTGTTTGTTTTAGTCCCAATACAACAGTGTTTTTGTTACTATTGCTTTATAGTAGAGTTTAAGGTCTGGTATTGTGATACCACCTGCATCAATCTTCCTGCCCAAGATTGCTTTGGCTATTCTGGGTCTTTTGTTTTTCCAGATGAATTTTATGATTGCTTTTACTGTTTCTATGAGAAATGTAATTGGTGTTTTAATTGGAATTGCATTAAATCTGTATAGCACCTTTGAAAATATGGCCATTTTGATAATATTAATTCTGCCTATCCAAGAACATGGAAGATCTTTCCATCTTATAAGGTCTTCTTCAATTTCTTTCTTTAATGTTCTGTAGCTTTCATTGTAGAGATCTTTCACCTCTTTGGTTAGATTGATTCCCAAGTATTTTATTTTAGACCAATATCTCTGATGAATATAGGCACAAAAATCCTTAATGAAATCCTGGTAAATCACATACAAAAACAACTTCTTAGTACAATAGGGAATCATTGTTTCAGGTACTTGTTAGACTATATATAACTGATGGTATCAGAATTTCTCCAAATTTTTTAATTCAAAAGCTGAAGACTTTATAAAGAAGACTACTTACACCAAGATCCACAAAATATGAATTAATTACTAAGGTAAATTGATCAAAATAACTAATAAAACTGTGACTAATGTTCTTTTATTTGTATATGAGAAACTCCCTTTTCAAAATATATTCCAAATGTTTAAATTAGAAGAATTTGTACAAATTAGAAAGAAACATTGTTTAATGGCATCTGTTTCACTGATCCTTTTAGTTTGTGAAAAAACCAAAGATGTTTATATAGGTATAAATTAATTAATCACCAAGAATTATTTTTAAATAGTTGATTGGCCTAAAAATTTGCTCAGAACAATTTAACAATGGTTAAACACAATGAAAAGTGCATTTACTAATATTTTTTTACTTTTCATGATCCTATCATTACTTACAAATACACAGTAAGAATCCTTTGTCTTCCTGTCATAACTCTTACCATTTGGATCTAGAATGTCCCTCAAATTCTCATATGTTAATGATTGGGTTCCTGATACAGCAGTATTCAGAGATGGACCTTCTGTGAAGTGGTTGGATCATGAGGCTCTAACTTCATCAGTGAATTAATCCATTGATGGATTGAGAAGTGGCAGAAACTGTAGGAGGTAAGGTCTAGTAGGAGGAAGTAGGTGGCTGGGTGTATGCCATGGAAGGGTATATGTTGTCCTAGACCCTTTCCTAACTCTCTCACTCTGCTTCCCAGTCACCATGAAGTGAGCTGCCTTCTTTGTTACACACTTTTGCCACCATATTTTTCCTTGCCTCAAGCCCAGAAACAATGGAGCCAGCAACCATAGATTGAAATCTTTGAAACAAAGAATCAAAACAAGTTTTTTCTCTTCTAATTGATTTTCTCAGGCATTTAGTCACAGCAACAGAAAACTAAAACAATAACATAATTAAATATATTATATCCATGACCAAGGCACACGTCTTATTTAATTTAGCATAAAAGTTTACTATGAAGGAAAAAGAGCTATGCTTCATCTATAGAAATGATGCCTCCCAGGTCCTGTCACAGAAATGGTCTCTTACCTGGTGTATTCCTTACAGAATCCCAGACTCTATTATAGGTAGTAAAAGATGCTTCTTCCTATTGGCTTGCAACATTGAAGATTGTGAATGGGGAGGGAAAAAGGAGCCTTACGGTTTTAGATGAAACAGATAAATTCTTGTAAATACTGATTCTGAGTTCTTAATCTTAGTAAAACTGAAAAGAAAATACTGCTTCCACACAAAACAGCAAATTACAACCTATAGACTTTATGAAGTTTCCATAAAGAAGTTAATTCTCAGTCTTTAGAATCTAGTTATATTGCCTATATATTAACAAGGATTTTTATGTACATATTTAGCACTTCTGTTTTAAAATTTCTTTTTAATTGTAGATAGAAACAATACCTTTATTTTATTTTTATGTGGTGCTGAGGATTGAACCCAGAGCCTCACACCTATAAGACACTCTACCACTGGACTGCAAACCAGCCCCATAATTAGCACTTCTTTAAATCTATATAAATAAAATTTGTCAAATAAAAATTCAGAGTAATTATGTTGAACTAGAAAATTTCTAGGAACTTATGTAAATAAAACTATGCCTCAGGAGTAAAATTGTGGCTACAGAGAGGGACTAGGGTAGCAAAAATAACCCATTGGACTACCATTACTACAAATGATCATGTAAACCATGTTATACAGAAAAAAAATAAACATAGTTAATAAAAAAGATCAGGTGCATCCTGTTTATCACTGGACTTCTAAAATAAATTAAAGCTTGAACATTACTTATAAGCTTAGATTCTTGAACAAAGACAGTCTTATTATTCCCTTCATGATCTAACTGATATTCTTCTATTTAGTAGTTTTCCCTCTTTTCTGTAAGGATGCTACATGAATTCCACTATTTGTATATAGCATGAATATTATATGGAATAATTTTTTATTCAACATTTTGCAACACCTTATAGTTACATTTTTGATGTTCCAGTGGTCTTTGATTTGACTAGAGGAACTACTAGTTGTCATCTGTGACATTAGGAAATGTCCCTATTAATCTTTGGGCACAAGAAGGTGTTCCAAGTTCATCTTGAAAAATTTTATTTCCACAACGCCAAAGTACAGATTTTTTTTTAGGCAAGGAATCTGACTTTCCTTTAGTAGGAAATGGTATTCAGAAACCAAGCCGTGGACAGTATATATGCTCACTGCTGCTTGGATATCATTGCCTTAAGGCTCTACTAGTGGGTATCATGAATTGATATAGCTATCTACAACTCCAACCCAACACCATAGGGTTCTTCTCTAACTTTTTCCCATTTAATAGTTTCATCTCCTCTGCCAAAGTTGATAAACTTGTTCCAGAGAAAATTCAAAGCATTTACTGATTTGCTGTATCCTGTGTGGTTTACAAAACAGATCCAGAATTATTATACCAATTCCTCTGCCATCAGTAAACCTACTAAATTCAGTTGAAG